>NW_024871288.1:0-25000 GCF_019054845.1 Dipodomys spectabilis
TCAGTCCTGTGCGCGTGCAGACACGCACATATGCACGCTCAGCCCTGTGCGCGTGCAGACACGCACATATGCACGCTCAGCCCTGTGCGCGTGCAGACACGCGCATATGCACGCTCAGCCCTGTGTGTGTGTGCAGAGACACGCGCATATGCACGCTCAGCCCTGTGCGCGTGCAGACACGCACATATGCACGCTCAGCCCTGTGCGTGTGCAGACACGCACATATGCACGCTCAGTCCTGTGCGCGTGCAGACACGCACATATGCACGCTCAGCCCTGTGCGCGTGCAGACACGCACATATGCACGCTCAGCCCTGTGCGCGTGCAGAGACACGCGCATATGCACGCTCAGCCCTGTGTGTGTGTGCAGAGACACGCGCATATGCACGCTCAGCCCTGTGCGCGTGCAGACACGCACATATGCACGCTCAGCCCTGAGCGCGTGCAGACGCGCATATGCACGCTCAGCCCCGTGCGCGTGCAGAGACACGCACATATGCACGCTCAGCCCTGTGCGTGTGTGCAGAGACACGCGCATATGCACGCTCAGCCCTGTGCGCGTGCAGACACGCACATATGTACGCTCAGCCCTGTGCGCGTGCAGACACCGCACATATGCACGCTCAGCCCTGTGCATGTGTAGACACGCACATATGGACGCTCAGCCCTGTGCGTGTGCAGACACGCACATATGCACGCTCAGCCCTGTGCGCGTGCAGACGCGCATATGCACGCTCAGCCCTGTGCGCGTGCAGAGACACGCGCATATGCACACTCAGCCCTGTGCGCGTGCGGAGACACGCGCATATGCACGCTCAGCCCTGTGCGCGTGCAGACACGCGCATATGCACGCTCAGCCCTGTGCGCGTGCGGACACGCGCATATGCACGCTCAGCCCTGTGCGCGTGCAGAGGCACACGCCTGTGTGCACGAGTGCGCATGAGCGCAGGCATCCCCGCCGCCGGTTTGGGCCCGCTCTGCCCCTGTCCACGGCCTTCACCCGAGGCCGCGAGGGCTCCTCGCAAGGCCTCTGCGCCAGCTGCACTTGGATAAGACCGGGTCGGCCCCCACCCCACCCCGGCCCCACCCCAGCCCCCCCCTCCGGCTCCCAGTGGCCTGCAGGTGCTGCCTCCCCACTCCCCCACCCCCCCCCCCCACCCCCCCCCCCACCCCCCCCACCCCGTCCACTTTCACAAGCCCTCCAGCACCAGGTCACAATCAGGGACCTGGTCCCCAGGCCCACCGCCCCAGGACAGGTGCACACGGCGCTGTCTTTCACCAGAACACCCCACGGGCTCGCCCCACGGGCAGGGATTTCCAGTTGGCTGGAGCTGGGAGCCTGCCAGACCCGGGGTCTAGAAGGTGGGAGCCGAGGCCTGCTTACGAGAGAAGAAAACAAGCCCTGATCGTGGGCCTGGCGGCACACGTGGGCACATGAGTCCTGCCTGACACTCTGACCGAAGACAGCGTCAAGATGGCGTGGAAGGTTCCCAGAAACCTCCCTGTCTGCCCAGGCCTAGCCCTCTACCGGGGCTGACAGAAGTTTCCAGAACCACATTCACACCACCACACACACACACACACACACAGGGCTCTGAAGTAGCCCCTGGTGACCCCTGACCTGGCATGGGAACTCCCACTCTGTGGGGAAGGTCAGGGCAGAGCCGGGCCCCTGGCTGGCTCTCTGCCCAGGCCGAGGCCGGCGGCGTCCCAGTCTGCAGCTGCTCCCTGTCGGGCTTGCCCGGCTCCTGGGCCCGCTGCCCGCTGGCCCTGAGACACAGGCGCCAGCTTTGCCCACACTGGAGGCTGGAGCCGGGGTTGGGTGTATCCCTGCAGCCCGGGGTGTTGCTGAGAAGGCTTGGTGGATGTAATCCAGATCTATAATCGGCTGACCCTAAGTCGAGCGATTATCCTGACTGATCTGGTTAGGTCTAGTTTAATCAGCTGGCCGGAGCGCTGCCTCCCAGAAGAGGAAGAAATTCCTCCGTAGACAGTCACTTCAGCCTGCCCTCAGCAACAACACACACCAGAGATGCACGCTGGCCTGCACAGACACCACCTAAGTGTGTGCACACATCCACCCATTATACATAATTTTAGAGTAATTTTCTCCTTCACACGCAACCCTGGCTTGTACGGTGTGAAGACAGCAAAGCCAAGCCGGGCACCGGTGGCTCACGCCTGTCATCCTAGCTACTCAGGAGGCTGAGATCTGAGGATCGTGGTTCAAAGCCAGCCTGAGCTGGAAAGCCCATGAGATTCTCATCTCCAACTAACTAAGGAAGAAAAAATCCAGAAGGGGAAGCTGCTATGTCCCGAGTGTAGCATACTCCCCTTGAGGAAAGAAGCTCAGGGATAGTGCCCAGGACTTGGGTTCAAGCCCCAGAACCAGCACCAGAGGAGAGACAGACAGACAGACAGACAGACACACACACACACACACACACACACACACACACACACAGAACAAAGCAGTCATCTACTGTCATGCATCTTCAGGCTTCCTCTCAGTCTTAAAACTTGTGTTACACCTCAGACACTTAGGTGAAGTAGGCTTCCTGGACTAGTGCTCCTTGCTCGTGGTTTGTTTCCTAAAGGCACAAAGTAGCCCTTACTCCCAAGGCCTTCCAAAGGCCCCCCCCCAGCAACCACCCCCACCCTCCGGAGAAGAGGCTGCCACCTGGAGCCTGCTGGAGGAGTTCCGTGGTCACGCGGATTCTCTGGCACCAGCTCGTGTGTACGCTTAACACTCAGGATGTCCTGGATGATTCTCCTGAACAGATCCTCCAAACCTTATGCTGATCTGTGTCATCTCCTCCTCCTCCTCCTCCGTAGATTAGCCCCCGGCGGTGAGATCTTTCTTTCAAAGTGCTAATTCTGGGCTCAGGAGGAATCAATCTCTCTTTAAATTCATCTATTGAATTTCAAATGCAGAAATCAGGGTATTTTGTTCCCAAAGTGTTGTGTTGTGTGTGTGTGTGTGTGTGTGTGTGTGTGTGTGTGTGTTTTAATGCTTCAGTTTTATCTCCTTAAAAGTTCCCTCCGGTTTTTATTTAAATTCCATTCTGTTTGTTCCAGTTCATTGGCAGCCATCTGTTCTGGCTTAGCTGAGTCCTACCAGTGGTTGTAAAGGGTCTCTGGCTCTCACACGCCCATCTTCTTTCTTTATTACTTCTTTTCCCTGACATTACTGGGGCTTGAACTCAGAGTCTGGGCGCTGTCTCGGATCTTTTTGACTCAAGGTGAGCGCCCTACCACTTGAGCCACAGCTCCACTTCTGGCTTTTTCCTGATTAATTGGAGATAAAGAGTCTCATAGACTTTCCTGCCCAGGCTGACTTCAAACCTGCATCCTCAGATCTCAGCCTCCCAAGTAGCTAGGATAGGAAGGTGTGAGCCACAGGCCCCCTCCAGCCCTCTCTTCCTTCTACATTTGTTTGGGTCAAGCTGCTCATCTCTCTAATGTGACAAATACATCCACACAGCCAGACCAGAGATTCCATCCCAGCCTCACTTCTACGGGTCTACATCTCAGAGTCTGCTGTCTTTCCAAACCACACACTAGGGAAAGAATTTTGTCCGCCATGGCAGCCCGCCACCGAGCTCTCCCAGGTTGGGAAGAGTCGGAAGGTCCCTCCGGGCCTTCCCTGCGTGGAGGGGCCCAGGTTGGCTTTGACTACCCTCGAGCCCTGGTGCTTTCAGACCCACCATCGTTCTTTCGGGCCTCAGAGGGTGAATCCGGTCTGAAAAGAAGAGTTTGCCAAAGGAACAAGATCTGTGTGTAACGTGGGGCTGGTGCTTGAGCTTGTATAAGAGCCGGAAGATGGAAGATTTCCTAGCCAACTGGCACGCAACAGGGACGCCTTCCAGCCCAGGCATGGTCTCTGAAAATAAAAGACTGCCACCTCGGAACCTAACTTTGGACCCTCCCTTCTTTGGTTTTGGATCTTGGACAATGCTGCATTCTTCCTGGCTCTATGAAGACATCAATACTTGACAAACAAAGCAAAACAAGTCTGCCTCGCCAGGCCGTCTGAGGCACAGATCCTAAGCCTAGAGAGGGAGGGAAGTCCTGCAGGGGCTGGCGGTAGGATTGCGGCTCTGCTTTGGGCCCTTATCAATCAGCCTTGGATGGCGACAGAGTCACCAAGTATTTACCCGTCGTACATTACCACGTGTACCAGTCCTTCATCTCTTTCCTATCACGTAGCAGTGCTCCACAATACGGGCGTATCACAGATACTTAGTTGCTGGCTGATTCTCGAGTTGTTTCTAGTGTTTAGTGTGTACGGTAAAGCTGCCGCGATGGAAAAGCACGGAGGAAACTTACAGGGTGGGATGAGAAGTTGTCTGAGAGAAAATACCGCAATTCAACTTTTAGACCTAACATGGACCAGCCCCCCGTGGTCCACCAGAAAAGGATTAATTAATTCCAAACTAACCTGTCAGGGAACAGCTCCTAGAATAACAGGATTTTCATTACCCACCCAGGCCGGGACAAGCCCTAGAGGTTGAATGGAATTCTGTCATCGACCCCTCTCTCTGTCTCTCTTGGACGCTAGGGAGGGTCAATGGCTAGGGATGAGCCATTTTCAGGCTCTTGGTAAATACTTAGGAGGGGAAGGGCCGGGACATATCCTGGGTACATTCACAACAGGGACCATCTCCGGACAACTGCCTGACTGTCAGGGAGAACAGAGGTTATACAACCCTGAGACCTAGAAGCCAGGCTACAGCCACAGACTGACCGCCAGTCACAAACGCCGAGAAGGCAAACGTAGAGAGGTAGAGACGGGCTGTCCGAGTAGGCCTGACACCCACGGTCGTCAGGTGCCTGGTAAATAAATGAAGAGAAGGCGCGAAACGGGTTGGGAACGTACAAAAGCAAAGTCCACCGCCAGGGTGTCTGCCAGTCTGAACAAGACACCCCCTGGAGGTCACCCTGGCACGGAGCCCTTCCCCGAAGTGCCGGGGTTCACCACCCAACAGAAAAGGAAGGGGGGGGGCGTGTCACAGCTTACAGCTGATGCACTTTGGGAGGTAAAACCAGGCCTGCTCATTCATGAGCCGCGTTGCTATATTTCATTCTTTATTGTATTCAGGGAGGGCCAAAAGAAAAAAAAAAGCTCATAAAACCATTTTCCTGGCTGAATGGGTGAAATAATTTAAAAGTCAATACATTGGCCTGGCAGCTGGTCTAGCAACCATGAGCCACTGTCTTCAGCACCATCAGAAGGTGGCCTGCTCTTCAGTATATGAATTATTCATTCACTTCTTACCATACCCGGCGGATGTTCACGCTCATAGGGAACCAGGGCCGTAGACAGTGTTGGCATTTCAAAAGTCATCTCCCATTAGTTTGTCACACCTTCATCGGGGAAGAGAAGCGGCCGGTAGCAGCTTTCCTGCATAACAACGCCTTTAATTGGCATCCGTACAATACCCATCAAAAGGATTCCTGCTCTCAATGAACACAGACAGGCGGGCACAGCTACTCAATGGGCAGAAAAGGGTGGGTGCTTGGTGGCTGTCTCCTCCCATCTGTCCCCCAAAAAAACCTTTGGGGTCTAATGTCGCAGCCTCCTGGAGGCGTGATTTATAAAGCAAGATGAAGACATGGACAGAAATGTGAGTGGTACGTGAAGATGTGGGAAACTTTCCACCATCCGGGCTGCTCGCCTCCTGCCTTACTGTTCTAAACAGGACAAAAGCATTTGGCACTGAGTGGAAGATAACCCGTAGCTTGCTTGCATAACAACTTGTAGATATGACAACATTTATGCACTGGAAAGTCCTACGCAGGACCCTTTACAGGAGGGCCTACCAGCCAGGGGAAGAATGGATGGTGATAAAGTGGGAAGTGGGCAGAAAGCTCAGAAGAGCAAGCGTGGTGGAGACCACCAAAAGCTGGGAAGGTGGCTCAGTGGTAGAGCGCTTGCCTCCCATGCATGAGGCCCTGGGTTCGATTCCTCAGCACCACATACGCAGAAAAAGCCGGAAGTGGCGCTGTGGCTCAAGCGGTGGAGCGCCCGCCTAGAGCTGAAGAGCTGAGGGACAGCCCCACCACCGACCAAAAAAGAAAAAAGAAAGGAAGGAATCCAACCAACCTCCAGAAGTGCATGCATGTGAATCATCCAGTAGAAAGTAACGGAACTTAGAATGCATCCAGGAGACTGCGTGAACCCCAACTCAGGCCAATGAGGAGCCGGGGAGCCGTACCCTGAGCACCAGGTATAGAGGTGCCCCTGTGATCTCTGAGAGTTGTGCCTTCCATCAGACAGACACCAGGTCTGGTCAGACCGCCTCCGAAGTCTCACTTTGGCTACCCTTCTTGTCCTCCTGTTTGGTGGTGCGCCGCTGTGATTTTAACTGGCGTTTCTCTCACGAATAATGACATCCAGGGCAACAGTAGAGAAAGCAGTAATCATGCCCACCCCTCCTCCTCCCTCCCTCCCTCCCCCTAGCCCCAACCCCCCCCTCCCCCGCCCCAGCCAGGACCAACGCCCGAAGCTGTGAATCCTGGCTGTCTCCTGCTGTCCCCCATCCCCCGCCGCCGTCCTCTATTTCTCCCTAGAGGAAAGTGTCCCCCCAAAACTCCAATCCTGTTTCCATGCTTCCTGGTCACGTCTTTATTGGGCTGCCAAAGCCTCCTGCTGACCTACTAACCGGGCAGAGGATGACGAAGAGGCTCTCCTGCCTTTCTTCCCAGCTCCGAACATAGTCTTTCCCGCATGGGGAAATGCAGTTTCCCCATGAAAATTCAGGTCTGTCACCCCAGCCTGTAACGGAGCCTTCTTCCCTACACGGCCTCAGGGGTCCGGTCCCGGTGTCACAGGTGTACGGGAGAGGTGGGAAAGCGTGAAGGGCAGGTGCCCGCACGTCTGAGACACCTGTGTCGTGCAGTTGGCTTTGCCTTTTGGACCTGCCCGCGTCTGGTCTCCTCCACTCTGGAATGGACTGCTTCTGTCCCTGTCCAATCTTCACGGTTCGGTGGCTCCGGCGGCAGCCGTTTGTGATGGACAGCTGCGGTCCATCACACACTCTTGACCAACCACCATTATTCCACCTGGTTCCATCAGGACCCAGTTGCCAGCCAAGAGCCGTCTCCAAACAGATCATCGTCGCTAGCAAAGGATAAAAAGGTTTTACCTAAAACCCTCTCATTTCAAACTGCCGTCCTCACAATCCATATATATTTTTTAATATTTATTTTATTTGTTCGCGTTGAAATATTTAAAGGAAACTAAAGCCAGGCACGGATGGCTCCCACCTGTCATCCTAGCCGCTCAGGAGACTGAGATCTGAGGATCATGGTTTGAAGCCAGCCCGGGCAGGTAAGTCCATGAGACTCATAGCCATGAAACTCAATGAACCACCTAAAAGCCAAAAGTGGAGCTCTGGCTCAAGTGGTTAGAGCAGCAACCTGGAGCAAACCAGCCAAAGTCCAGAGGATCCTGAAGCCATGTTTGCATCTGTACCGATGCCAACTCTGCTTTAGTGCGTTCAATGCCCTTGACTCAGCCTCTCCCTCGACCCCCATCAACATGTTCGGGAATGAGCTAAAAACGTTCCCTACTTCTGAGACTAGCTGTGAGGATCATTTCCTGTCACAGACGCTATTCCTCAGTAGTGTGCTCTGTAAGTTGCCTTCCGCAGATAGGAAGCCTCGTTGGCTGTCATTCTTCACAGCGAGGCCGTTCTGACAGCTGGAAATGGCCACCCACAAAGTCTACAGCGGGTGGAATCCGAGCCATCACCTCGCCCCGCCCCCGCGGAGCTGGGCCTCCTAGCTTGTGACACCTGCTCCCTCAGCAGCCCCTCCTCCCCTCTTATCATTCCTGCCCTTCTCTCCTGTTCTCCATGTTAGCCCAAACAGCAGATTCCCAACTACCAAAGCCCCGAGCTGCTCACGGGAGGCCAATCAGGGGAGATGGTCTGTTTTGAGCAGCACATGTGTGAAGCAGGCATAAATCAGTGTGTCCAAAGGACACTCCAGGGAATAAAAGGAAAGCGTCAATATTAGTATGCTAATCTGTGCAGAAAACTTCCTGCCACAGAGCCTCGTGGGCCAATGCACACTTTGGTCACTTTTTCCTAGACCTTGAGCATATTGTGCTTCACGGAGAACGCTTTTGCCTTCTGCTTAAACAAAAACCCCAGACCCTGTCATTACCTTGTTAGTTATCTCTCACCAGTGAATGTCCAAGCAAAGAAAAAAAAAAAAAGCCCCCTTAAAAGTATCTGTTGAATAGCCGGGCGCCGGTGGCTCACGCCTGGCATCCTAGCTACTCAGGAGGCTGAGATCTGAGGATCGCGGTTCAAAGCCAGACGAGGGCAGGAAAGTCCATGAGTCTCTGATCTCCCACGAACCACCGGAAAACCAGAAGTGGCGCTGTGGTTTGAGTGGTAGGGCACTAGCCTTGGGCTGAAGAGCTGAGGGACAGCGCCCAGGTCCCGAGTTCAAGACCCACAACCAACAAAAATAAAAATAAATAAAAGTATCTACTGAATAAATGCACACCACAGGTGCAACACGTGGACATCAGAATCGTGTGTGAAATCACCACTCTATCGACAATGGAGAACAGAGAGGAGCCACTCTACACTGGACACCTGACCCTATACCGGAAGCCACAGCGGGGGAGGTTTGTGGGATTTAATGCCTGACTGCCCGGACAGAGAATGCCAGCTTGCAACGCTAAACAGATCTGCACACAAGTCGACTTCACCTTCAAACAGAGAAAAGCTCCATTTTTTTTTTTTTTAAAGCCCATTATGGCTCCAAGTACAGGATTCCCAGGCCTTCAAATTCGAATCTCAATGCCCGAATGCCAAGTTATTTCTCTCCTCCTTACCTCTCCGTGGAGAGCTGGCTAGCTCTAACTAGAAATAAGCAGGGCGGGGAAATCAGAATTTAAAGCATTTTCACTAAAAGGTGAGTCTTCAGTACCGATTGTTCTCTGAGAAAAAATGTCTAGTAGCTGGCTTTGAACAAGAAGACTCCTAAAGAGTCCATATGCTCAGTTCTCTCCTCTTCTTCCTTGCAACTAGAAGAATGGTTATCTTTGGGACCAGAGCTAGGGGTCCCAAGCAAAGGAGGGGCTGCTTCTCAGGCCCTGAAGGTGAACTGGCTGTTGCCCGGGTACCTACATGTTCACTGCTGGAAATTAAACCTAGTGCTTCAGACCCCTCCGCCCAAACGTTGTCAGCCTATTTTATGTCAGGGTCTCAGTCCTGCCTCCCAGCTATCTGAGATATAGGCATGATTGAGGAATTGGGAGGGGGGGAAGGTCACAGGTCAAGAGGAGAGTGCATAGATTCTCGAAGTAGGAAGCTGATGGATATTCTGGGTACAAAAGAGAAGAACTCCCCCCCCAAGGGGTAGAAGGAAGGATGGAAACGAGATGTCAATACTTGGGCGACAAACTGATGAGTATGAAATCGGTTATGTGTTTCCCATGAGCAGACAAGACCTGTCCTATTTCGGTTCTGTGTGCACATTCCTAGACTCCTGGGCTGGTATGAGATTGGTGTCGGATCCGTGCCATTTATTTCTCACATACCCGCCCCCCATAAAGACACCTTCCAGGCCTGAGACCACAGCCGGTCCTACACATCCCCAGTTCACGGGTGGGTATTTAAAAACACACCCTGGGTAAGGAACGGGCCTTGGTGCTTTTCCCTCACCACATAATTATTTGTCTCAGACTTTTAATAAAGCAGGAGAAAACAAATTTCGCCATCAGGTCAAAAACAAACAAACAAAGATCAGATGAGGTTTCTAGAAGTAGGTGACGTGCCCTGAAATGGTGAGGAATAGTAGTGCGTAATCCCTGGGGTAGGTAACGTGGTATTCTGCTTTGGCCCGGTGAGACTGTCTACCAGTATTTGAGCCTCTGCCCATGCCCAGCACTGCAGCAGGTATTTCGTCTTTATGAGCGTCATGTAAGTACTCTTCATCTCCCTTTCACTGAGGAAGGCACCGGAAGCAGGAGGTAGCAGGGCCTGCCCAGGCTCAAGAGAACCGGTAACTAGCAGAGCCAGGATTCAAACCCAGACGTGTCCAGATGGATTCTTGGCAAAGCTCAGCAGCCAGGACTCAGTGCTGTGTGCTGATGCCCATACATGGACGGGGTAGCCATGGAAAGGCCTGGAACGTGCCGTGTGGGCGTCGGCCACAGGCAGCTGAGTCCTTTCCCCATCTGCGCAAGACTGTATCGCTTGGCCACCTCACGGAAACCTTTAGCATGGATGATGAATGCCCCGCGAAGCTAAAGCCTCCTGCCCGTCCTGTTCAGCTTTCCGCTGAAAGCACATGTAATATCAACACCACTATAATATCAACAGGCCCGTCTGAAGTCCATCCGTAATTTAATACCAGCTCAACGTGACATCAAGTATCTTAACCTATTCAGCTGCTGTGTCTCAAAAAACAAATAATAATAATAACATTTGGGACAAAAATCCTGAACAGTGTCGAGCGTTTTCTGCATGAAAAATTGTGTGTGCGACAGTTCAGATTTTAATTCTATTTGTAAAGTAAATGGCTTCGGGAAGGAATCCACAGAGATAACATGTGTAATGTATGTCTGATTTATGTAAGCTGCCTCTGCCTAGGACATTTAAAAGAACTCCAGGAGATTTATCTACCCGCCTGGCATGTGTGATGGCTACAAAGCCCCTAGTTACACAACCACATCTCAACATGTATTCTTTAAGAATGTAGCCGGGTGTCAGGGTTCAAGCCTGTCATCCTCGCGATTTGCAAGGCAGAAATGAGTCCAGGAAAAAAAAAAAAAGAGTTCCAGCAAAGTCCATCTCAACCAATGGCCAGTGCCCACATGGCTAGGCGTGGGGACTGCCCACATCAGCCCCAAAGCCACACCCCACACCTGAAAACAACAACGAAAACAATGTAAGCAGGGTCTGGAGACATGGCTCAAGTGGTAGAGTACCTGCCTACTAGCCCAAAGCCCTGAGTTCAGTCCCCAGTACCCCCCCCCACACACACACGGACACACACACACACACACACACACACACGGACACACACTTCCTTACATTATAGGAGAGCAGAATTGCGGAAACGCCGGGTCAGTATCTAGCGCTGGCACAGGTAGATGGAAGACGCAGAACAGACGTGTGTGTCCTGATAGCAGGGAGATGGCTCAGGGAACCAGCCATTGTGTCAGCCTCCGCAGGTCCTGCAGAAGAGACTGCGGACAGTGCCCCCAAGTCCTTCTTCAGTGGGAACTGAGTTATTTCTCTAACAACGTGACCCCCTTGCCTTTCAGAAGGGCACACACAGTGGTCCACGGGCACCGATTCCAGGCTCCACACGGAAGCCATCTTCACAGATGCTCAGGTCCATGATGGAGAGCCGTGTAGCGCAGCCCTGTAACCAGCTGACATCCTCTCTCTCCTTCGATCATCCCTACATCGCTTATGCTAGCCAGTAAAACGTAGTTGCTGTGTACACAGTTGGTAAACTGTTATTTGGGAAATAATGATGGAGGCGGGGGGGGGGGGCGGCGAATAAAAGCTAGGGCCAGGCACCAGAGGCTCGCACCTGTCACCCCAGCTACTCAGGAGGCTGAGACCTGAGGATCACGGGTCAAAGCCGGCCCCGGCAGGAAAGTCCGTGAGACTCTGATCTTCCGTTAATCACCAGAAAACTGGACGTGGTGCTGGCCTTGAGCTGAGGAGCTCAGGGCAGCGCCCACGCTCAGAGTTCAAGCCCCACCATCACCACCACCAACAAACTAACAATAATACAGAAGTAGCGTTTGATGAGGCATTACTGTGTCCTTTACACGGGTCTGGTCTAAACGTCTTCTACCAGAAGGAAGACGCGGACGCCACGTCGTCGCAGCCTGACACTGAGAACTGAGAACGGCCCCAAGCAGTCAATCCACATTCCCAGGCGGGCCTGAATGCCCCTAAGAACCCTGGGTAATTTGCCCATCGAAAACTTGGTGGTGATGAGCCAGCAGCACGGGGGACAGCACATTGACCAAGGGAAGGGAGGGAGGGGAGGGAGGGAGGGAGGGAGGGGAGGAAGGAAGGAAGGAAGGAAGGAAGGGAAGGAGGGAGGGAGGGAGGGAGGGAGGAAGGGAAGAAGGGAGTGAGGGAGGGGAAGAAGGGAGGGAGGAGGGGAGGAATGGAGAAAGGGAGGGAAGAGGGAAGGAAGAGAGGGAGGGAGGGAGGAGGGGAGGAAGGGAGGGAGAGAGGGAGGAAGGAAGGAAGGAAGGAAGGAGGGAAGGAAGGAAGGGAGGGAGGGAGGGAGGGAGGGAGGGAGGGAGGGAGGGAGAGAGAGAAGGAGGGAAAACAAGGAAGGGAGGGAGGGAGGAAAGAAGGAAGGGAGGGAGGGAAGGAAAAAAGAAGGGAGGGAGGGAGGGAGGATGGGGGAGGGATAGAGAAAGGGAGGGAAGAAGGAAAGAAGGGAGGGAGGAGGGAAGGGAGGGAAGGAGGAAGGAAGGAAAGGAAGAAGGAAGGAAGGAAGGGAAGGAGGGAGGGAGGGAGGGAGGAAGGAAGGGAAAGAGGGAGGGAGGGGGAAGGGAGGGAAGAGGGAGGAAGGAAAAGCAAAGGAGAAGAACTTTACTAAATATATTCTGGAACTTTGCAGCTCTCCAGTTCTCAGCCAGTGCCTTTCTCTGCGGGTTTCAGAAACACATTTAGTGAAGGGAGTGGGCTTTCCAATCCCGCATTAAGGCACGAGGAATTTTTATTTTATCAGTTCTATGGCCTCCGCCCTCCCCCCCCACTTCCCCGCCGCTCTCCGGAGAGCTCGGATGTGACCAGGCGCTTCCGCACCGGCTTCTCCCTCCACGCTGCCCAGCCACGTGTGGCGCGTGTGCATTCGGCCGTGTCAGCTGCGCGTCCTGGTGGCGGCTCTCGTCTGTCTGTCTATCTGCCAGCCTGCCCTCAAACGCCCGCAACACAACCTGCATCGGAGCGGTGCCCACGTGGCGCTCTCGGTCTTTGATGGCCAAAGGTAAGATAAGCCAATGACACAGGCGGTCTAAAGACGCTCTTCCAAAGCAGGATGGAGGCCTTCACCGGCCTGGGCGCAGCAGTAGCCGGGCTGCTGCATTTACATAAGCAGGAGGTCACAGGGAAGCCTGGCCTTGTTGAACAAGGAATCCATCAAAGCCCCACGACCAAGGGCAAGTGGTTCCCGGGTGCTTCACAGGAACAAGAGCAGGAGACAAAGGAGATTAAGAGAGCCCACGCCTCTATTGACAGAGAGAAACCTCAGCTCTCAGAATACATCTATCGGTTGAGCCCTAAACTGCTGAAAACGCTCCCTACCCCCACCCCACCCCAGGCGAGGGCTCACCCCAGCCTGCACTGGAAAGCTCAGTTCATAAGCTCATTGTGGGGGTTCAATGAAAACTATTTGTTTGAATATGAAACTATTTCTTGCTGAGCACCGGTGGCTCACGCCTGTCATCCCAGCTACTCAGGAGGCTGAGATCTGAGAATCACGGTTCAAAGCCAGCCCAGGCAGGAAAGTCTGTGAGACTCTTATCTCCAATAAACCACTAGAAAACCAGAAGTGGTGCTGTGGCTCAAGTGGTAGAGCGCTAGCCTTGAGCTGAAGAGCTGAGGGACAGCGCCCAGGCCCAGAGTTCAAGCCCCACAACCAACAGAAAGACAGAAAGAAAGAGAGAGAGAGAGGAAGGAAGGAAAGAAATAGAAAGAGAGAAAGAAAAAAGAAACTATTTCTCCCCATCCCCAAATTTATTATTATAAATTGATTGTGCCATTTCCAACTTGGGTATAATATACTTTGATCCAGCTCACCCTGTCCACATTACTCATTCTTTCTGCTGTGTGTGTGTGTGTGTGTGTGTAGGTGTGCGTGTGTGCGTGCATTCCAGGCTGGAGTGAGAAGCTGGTGGGTTTCTTCTGGAGTCTCTCAGAGATGAGGCTACTTGAGACGCTCTGCCTTACAAGTAATACAGTGGGGCGCTGAAGTGAAGCCCTGTGTAATGAGCGACCAAGATTCAACCACCGCGACCCTGCCAGGGCATGCGTACAGCTGCACCAATAAAGATCCCCATCTCCCCTCTATCCACCATGATACTAAGGCCCTCACAAAAACAGCCAGTGCCAGAGACTCTCCAATCACGTCCCCCATAAACCCAGATCATCTGTCAAACCCTCTCTGTAGTTCAAAACGTGTTTTGTAGGTGCTGAGGTTTGAACTCTGGGCCTTGCACTGGGTTAGCTTGCTCGCTCACCTGGTGCTCTACCACTTGAGCCACGCCCTCAGCCCTTCTCCAAAATCTCTAACCATATCAGGTACGGAAATCAGAAGCATTCCTTTCTAATCTCCAACCAGAGAACAAGAATAAATTTCAACACACTATTAATGACCAAGCAAAACAAATATAGAGGATTCCAAGGAACAGGACCATGAAGTTTCATCTTTATTGCTAGCTATTTTGTAAAGTATTATAGATGCTACTTGGAAAATCAGATTCAAGGTGTAAGGCTTTTTTTTTCCTCTGTAGATAGCCGTGTTGCTTCAAATCATGCACATTCATGGTTAAAAGCATTCTAAGGTGCCAACACATAGCAACAAATACAATATGCCAGCAACTTCCATTTGAGTCTTGTCGGAGACAATTTATCTTGCGCTTCAACACCAACTATTTATCACACTACAGCAAAAAAGAGTGGAATGTCTTTGACGAGTTCTCTACCATTTGATAATTAACAAAGAGAATTCCCAAGGCAGGGAGTAGTGACAGTATATAATTACATGCATAATTGGAATAAGCAATTTACTGGAAATTAACGTATCTAGAGATGATCTCTGCCCAAACTGACTTAGCTCAGCCTTTTATACATCCAGTAAAAATGACAAGGTGGGGCTGGGAAGGTGGCTCAGCGGTAGAGTGCTTGCCTTACATGCATGAGGCCCTGGGTTCGATTCCTCAGTACCAGAAAAAGCCAGAAGTGGCGCTGTGGCTCAAGCAGTAGAGCAGTTGCCTTGAGCTGAAGAGCTGAGGTACAGCGCCCAGGCCCAGAGTTCAGGCCTCACAACCGACCAAAAAAAGTGAATTAACAGCTAGATTTCCTCCCATTTCAGAAAGTCTATGACTGTCTGAAAATCTGAAGAAGAAAAAAAAAACAGGAAAAGATCAGGTAAAAATCTTTATATTTGCGCATTGATTCTAGAACTTTCCATCGAAGTAAACAGTGACAAACATGGCCAGTCCACGGCAGAGTCTGAAGCAAGAAGGTTTTGCTCGTTTTGTTCTAGGTTTATCTGTAAACCCATTGGTCACTGCGTCCCCTGATCTAGCTACGTTAGACCTGAGTGTTTTCTAACCCTACATTTAGTAGGGACAAAACACTCAGACACTACAAGGCCTGGCTGGACACAGGAGCGAGCAGCCCAGGGAGACAAGGCGGCAGACTGGACTCCAGCCTCCCCCGATGACCAGAGGACGGTCAATATCTTCAGCCCCAACCAGGCTGTGGCCCAGCCTGGCCCGCTATTCTGATTGTTCAAGAAAAAAAGGAGAGTTTCATTTGACATTTCTTCTCTTTCTAATACACCATGGATAGAAATAAAGCAGATCAATGAGCCAGATCTGGCTCCAAAGCCCGCTGTTCTTGAACCCTTGGCCCCAAAGCCTGCTTGGAAGATGAGCTGGAGAGAGTGTCCCCTTTGGAGGTCCAAGCAGAGAAACATTTCCACCAGGGCAGAGGGAAGGCTGGGAATTCCTGAAGGCAACAGCCCTCGTTTCTGGCTTTCCATCAGATCATTAAGAGCAGAAGAGACATCCATTTGTCACCACCGTCGCGGGCGGCTCAGCCGGGAGGCAGAAGTCTGCATCAGCCAGCCTCTGGAGACTTGACTCCGAAGATGATGAGGACGTTGCGTGTCTTACGTAAGCATGTGACCTTGGGATTAGGACGACATGTTGGAAAACCAGGTCAAAAAGCAACGGCACATGAGCGACACGCACTGAAAAGCTTCGGGGGGTAAACGCCAATCTGTGCGGCCCGTGACGGCAAACTAGGATGCGGGGCTTTTATTTTATTTTATTTTTTTTGCCCTTTTCCACCCATGAGAGACAGGAAGAGAGACGCAGCTGGTGATGTTTAAAAACCCTCTGGCCCCGCAGCAAGCCTAAGCTATTCTTGTCCAACATTAACAGTCCCTCAGTACACTGCCCGTGGACAAGGTTACTCTGAGATCAGGGGAGGAAATGAGACCAAATTCAGCCGATGCAGAATGTGTTCGAGGCAGAGATTTAAAACAACAACAACAATGACGAAACAAAGACTGCGCTATGCCAACCACCAAATCCCAGATTTTCGAAGCCAAAATGAGTGATGGTTAGAGCTTTACCTGCTCTCCCCTTATCCTCATTCCAGCCGACATTACTCCACCCGGCCTCCACGTGTATCCTTTGTGGCGTGGAGTCCGCATTGCTTTGCTACTTCTTCCCCTTCTGCACTGTTCGTGGAGGCTTCTCTTCCGTCAAGGGTGGATGCAGAGGTTTTGCAGGTCTTCCCGAGATTCATTACACAGACAGCAGACGAGCCAGTGTCTACACACTCACCCTTCTGTGACCTGACTCACAAGACTAATGAGGTACAAACACTCCCCTCCGAAGATTACACTGAGGACAGAAACATTATTGTGGAGGAAACAAACGGCTGTCCGGGAGGCCAATGCTGGCTATTGTGCACCTGCATTCCCTCTCTGTGGTACAAAAGGCGAGCAATTAAATTCCAAAATGCTATGAAGCGTGGCATTTAACAGGAAAACGTATTTTGTTGTGTGAGGCTTCAGAAGACAGCAAATGGAGGCAAGCCCAAGGTCGGGAGGCAATCTGGCAAACGTGCACCTGCCAGGGAGTACTTATATTCAGTTTGGGTAAATGAGTGTCAAGACAGGGAAATGTAAACCAGCTCAGCCAATGTGATGAGATGCCTGTGGATTCCTGACATCAATTCCGGTGGCACTGTAGAAAGACCCGTGTAGATACTTGCTTCCAGTTCTAAATACTACCAGAATGGTTCAACCTTTACTTAGAACTATAAAGATAAAAGGTAACGATATAATATATACATACATATTATGTAAAAATAAAGCGCTGGTGGCTCATATCTGTCATCCCAGCTACTCAGGAAGCTGGTTCAAAGCCAGCCAGGGCAGGAAAGTCTGTGAGACACTTATCTCCAATAAACCACAAAACAAAGTTGAAAGTGGAGCTGTGGCCCAAGTGGTCGAGCACTAGCTTTGAGCAAAAAGAAGCTCAGGGACAGTGTCCAGGCCCTGAGTTCAAGCCCCAGGATCATCACAAACAGGTAGATAGGTAGGTAGATAGATAGATAGATAGATAGATAGATAGATAGATAGATAGATAGATAGATAGATAGATAGATAGCAAAGGCCTATAGTTTCTGTTTAGCTATTAAACATAACTAATATATACATAATATAACATACATATAGAAAAAAGCAAATAAAAAAGTGCTCAAATAGCCTTCCAGCTTATTTCCAAACTGTTTTCCCTAATGCAATCATTGTCAACAATTTCTTACGAATCGTCCAAAAAATGTAAATGAGACATCACTGCACACTTACTAGCTTTCAAGCTAAACCAGAATTCCAAATCTGGATGTCGATATAGAGAAACTGAAATTCTTATACAGTGCCATTTGGAAAAGCACAATCATCTGGCTATTTCAGATAATATATAACAATGTCCTCGCTGTAAGACTCAGCAAGCATACTTCAGGCATCCATCCCAAAGAAGTGAAAACTTTTAACACACACATATCTGTAGGCCGATTTTTGTACCACAGCGTGACTCGTGGAAACTGGAAGCATCCTCGTGGTTTGGGGTGAATAATTAAACCAGCTCTAGCACACCCCTGTGAGGGGAACTATTCAGCAATAACGAGGAACTATTACCACAAGCAGTGGCCGGGATGGGTCTCAGGAGCACGGTGCCTTTTTCCTGGATTACTGCAACAGCCCGAGTTCTGGAGTGCTGGGGGGGACTCTGCATATTGAGTGGAGAGCCCCAACATCCTGCTGGAGAAATCGCTGTTCTGGGTTCTCTGGGGTGACAGTGTGTCTCCAGCCCATGAAAGCAGTCTCGGTTTTAGGGCTGAGAATCTGAGATGCCAACATTGAAGAACAAGGTGGGGGGGGGGGGGTACGTTGAAGGGCCAGGCTCAGGCTTCCAGTAAATATCAAAACATTAGACTGGGCAACATCTCAGGTCTGAGCAAATGATCCTTCTGGTACGGAGCACGGAGGAAGGTCACTTCCACACTGAATGCTGAGCACGCAGCCTCCGTCCATCTGCCACGTTCACGAGCAGCAACGAAGGAGAGGAAGTGAGCGGGGGGGGGGGGGGGGGGGGGAGGGGGGAAGGGGGACGGAAGAGTACTGAACGTCCCCTTATTCCTCTCTGTGGATGCCGGGCGACATTTGGAACCGGTATAAAACGGAAGAGCATGATTCAGCGTGCTTTGGAACAACAGACTGTCACGGGATGGTTAATTAATTTTGTGTCTCTTGCTAATAATTTTTTTTAAATGAGCCATAAGTCACACATCTCTTTGCTGGAGGATGCATCAAGGGCCCTCACGGGACAGGACGAAGCCCTCATTGGATATGGGAGGTACGGTCGAGGGGAGAGCCTGTGTGCAGCCCAGGGGGACCCTTTGCTATCTGCCTTTCCCCAACCCAGCTCCAAAGCAGGGCCAGGTATCCCCGGACACAGGCCAGGAGCATCCTGAAAGAGATATTTCCAGAATCCGGGGGTGGGGGGTGGGGTGGGGGATATTTACCTGTGTTCATGATCCTCATTTTGAACTGTGTTTTCTAAAGGACAGAAGGTGGGAAATGTGGATCAAACCAGTAATGGTTTCGGACCCTCAATGCTGCAGAGGCATGCACCTGAAGAATGGACTGGAATGAACTGAGGCAAGGCAGGGAGGCAGGGGTAGGTTTCTGTCTCCCACCCTTCCCTCCTGGGCCCTTGGGAAGAGGCGCTTCGGTTTATAGTGAGCAAACCAAGATCCAAGAGGACGAAAATGCCGGACTCCTAATTCTCCAGTTAGAAATAGGGAGGAGGAAGAAAAAGAGGAAGAGGCGCAGGAGCTTTAATTTTCCTCCTCTAGTCTTCATAACACCATCAGTTCCTATCCATTTACTCGTTCATGGACCAACCAGGGCCTCACGAGTTGAGAGTTCTCTGGGAACCATATGGCATTAAACAACAAAGGGAGGGAGTCGGGATGCAGTGAAGACATTTTACACCCATGTCCACTGCTGCACTAGTCACCATAGCAGGGAAGTGGATCAACACATTTTATTCATCCATCAAGAAAAAATAAATTTATGTCATTTACAAAGAAACAGATGAGCCGGGCGCCGGTGGCTCACAGCTGTCATCCTTGCTCCTCAGGTGGCTGAGATCTGAGGACGGCAGTTGGAAGCCAGCCTGGGCAGAAAAGCCCATGAGACTCTGATTAGCTACCAAAAAGCCAAACGTGGATCTGTTAGAGAGCTCGCCTTGAGCACAAAAGCTCAGGGACAGCACCCAGGCCCTGAGCTTAAGCCCTAGGACCAATACACAGAAAAAGAAATGGATGACCCAAAAGCTACCAGCACAACTATGTTTACTGCAGCATTATTTACCATAGCAAAGATATGGAACCAACCCAGATGCCCCTCAGTAGATGAGTGGATCAAGAAAATGTGATAGATAGATAGATAGATAGATAGATAGATAGATAGATAGATAGATAGATAGATAGATAGATGCAATGGAATTCTATGCCTCCATCAGAAAGAATGACATTGCTCCATTTGTTAGGAAATGGAAAGACTTGGAAAAAAATATATTAAGTGAAGTAAGCCAGGCCCAAAGAAACATAGGTCCCATGGTTTCCCTTATTTGCAATATCTAGTATATGTCTGAGTCAAGCAGAAAAGGTCAGATAAGATGAAGTTAAGCAAAATGAACCCCAAGGTAGGGACACAAGTGGTATTTTCTTCCTTGCTATTGTTTCTAACCTATTTATAAGGTACTGTGTGATTTTTTTGTTGCTTTGTATGTCCCTCCCCCATGGTATAACCCCTGTTTTCACTGTATTTGATGTTGGTATAATTTGGGGAGGGGAAGGGAAAAAACAAATTGTTTAAATAGGGATACAGGTGGACCCATTGCAACAATGAGGTGTACAAGACGCTATGTTGAAAAATGAACTTTACAATTTAGGCGTGGGGGAGAGGGTGGAGGGGTGGGTAGGGGAGGGGGTAGTGTAGTTGAGGAGGTGGGAGGGAAGGGATGGTAGGGGAAAAACAAAGGAGGAGGCAACAATGCTTGATAAGAAATGTACTCATTACCTTGCTCAAGTAACTGTAACCCCTCTGTACAGTATTTTCATAATAAAAAAAACTTATTAAAAAATGGATGATCCAGGCCGGGCGCTGGTGGCTCATGCCTGTAATCCTAGCTACTCAGGAGGCTGAGATCTGAGGATCACGGTTCAAAGCCAGCCCGGGCAGGAGAGACCGTGAGACTCCTATCTCCAATAAACCACCAGAAAACCGGAAGTGGCGCTGTAGCTCAAGTGGTAGAGCGCTCACCTTGAGCTGAAGAGCTGAGGGACAGCGCCCAGGCCCAGAGTTCAAGCCCCACAACCGACAAAAAAAAAATGGATGATCCTGAAAAAACCCACCAGCGTTAAGCCA
Source organism: Dipodomys spectabilis (assembly GCF_019054845.1). Lineage (NCBI taxonomy): Eukaryota > Metazoa > Chordata > Mammalia > Rodentia > Heteromyidae > Dipodomys > Dipodomys spectabilis. Next base: position 20,746 of record NW_024871288.1, read on the forward strand.
CAGCCCATGGGAAGCCTTTCTGTCTGGTGTGAGCCCCTCTCTCCTGCAGATGGAGGTCTTCCCCATCTTACAGTAAGGCTACCTTTTGTTAATGGTTCTCTTGTGGCAGTTTATCTTCTAGACTAAGCTTCTTTGGGAACAAAAAAAAGCATGTTCTCTTCCTGGCTGAATTCCCCTTTCTCCAGGCTTGTCTGGCTCCAGTGCTGCTTTATCAAGGCTCACTGAATTAAATACTGGTACTGCATCTTAGATCGCTGGAAAACTATGCAACCTGTCCCCTTCTGCCAATTCTTGGGAGGCAAGCATCACCCCTAGTTTGTAGGGAGGATTCCAGAATCTTAGGAAGGATGAAGTACTGTAGCTCTTTGAGCAATTCTTTCCAACATTTACAGTGTCCTAACAAACAGCCTCTTCCCTCACCGGGGCTTTTACAACTCCTCAAGGTGGTGAGCGCCACCTTAATAACAGATATTTAATTTTCCACGCGCAGCAACCTTTGTAGAATGTAAACAAATCACCAGCTCCACCTTTGGATCGGTGGGAAAGGGAAGAGGAACATGTTTCTGGACCCATGCAGCCTCGGAGAGAGAGAAAGGCCGCGGAGAATCGGGGCAGGAGACCGGACAAGTGAGGGAAGAGCGAGTCCTGAAAAACCTGGCTCTGACAACCGAGCAAAGGCTTTTCTGGGGTCTGCGATGGTGAATTGTGGGTGTCACCTGACAGGCTCCAGGGTGCCGGGGAACGTGTCCCCCCATCCCCCCCAGCACAAGGGGCTCCTTTAGTGAAGCCTGGCCATCGGCAGGGCCACACTACACAGGTCAGGGCTGCCCACCTCCGACTCCCCTTCCCCCCCCCACCGAGTCCATCATGTCTCGGGTGGAGAAGCCAGCAAAAGGCCCTCTCCTGTCTCTACAGTCACGGTGAAGTTCCGAGCTTGGGGACAGAGTCGCTCTAACCGCAGGCCCACTGCGCTTTCCCTTTCGTGCGCACACATCTCTAGTCAGATCTCTCTGCCTCTTGCCCTGACCACCCACTTCAAAGGCTGACTTGAGGGTCTTGTCAGTCTATCAAAGCCTGAGGCTGGAAGGCTGGTATCTGCTCCTCCCACCCCCCCCCCGGGGGCCCCAGGCCCGTCAACCCCACACGCTTATGGATCTAAGCTCTTCTCAGAACTAGTACTCTAGGGGAGAGCCTTTGGAGAACGGAGATCTGATCCAGCCCGGCTGCCGGACCACGTGACTCCCGGGCAGGACTCCTCCCTCCTCCGCTAGAACAATTGTGGTCAGTACAAGTTCCATTGAGAAATGGGAAGTCTAAGCATGTGCAAAAGCCCTGGTCAGTGTTTTGAAGGGGTCTCCCCCCCCCACACACACACATAGACACAATCAACATCTCATCAAAACTCCTGAATTCAGTTTAACAGCAAGTGTCCGTGTTTCCAAGATTAGGCTCGGATTCTGATTCCTTACGAGAATAACAGAACTCACCCAACTCCTCCCAACTCCGGGTTATGGATTTAAGGGAATTACCGGTACACTGAAGGCTACGGATGGAAAGTGTCCCACACCTTACCTTTGTAAAAATGAAGCCTTCACTAACACATGAATCGCAAGCTCAAAGAAAACCAAGTTCCAAAGTCTTCATCTAACACAATCTAACTGAATTACTGAACGGGTCTACCAGCCCAAAATATCCCTCAAGAGGGCCTTTTTGACTCTTGGATTGCGCAATATGCAAACCACAGGCCACCAGTAACATCAACAATCGGGCAAGAGTAGCGGGGCATAAAGATTTACTCTCCAACAGATAGCATATGAGATATTATATTGAGAATAGGGCGTGCTGGAATGTGGCTCAGGTAGTTGAGCACCTATTTAGCAAAATTCAGCATGAGTTCAAACCCCCATGCTGCTAAAAATAAAGAAAAGGTTGCATATACATATTTAAAACAACCGAACTCTGGGCTGGGAAGGTGGCTCAGTGGTAGAGCGCTTGCCTTGCATGTCTGAGGCCCTGGGTTCGATTCCTCAGCACCACATAAGCAAAAAGAAAAGAGCCGGAAGTGGTGCTGTGGCTCAGGTGATAGAGCGCTAGCCTTGAGCTGAAGAGCTGAGGGACAGTGCCCAGGCCCAGAGTTCAGGCCTCAGGACCGGACCCAAAAAATAAAATAAAATAAAATAAAACAACCAAACTCTACAGCTCAAAAATGATGAGAAAAAAAATATAACTAAGATGTTTGAATTGAGCTATAGGTAACCAATTTAACATTTTTCCAACTAAATTACCTCAGAATCACACAGTTGAAGAAAAAGAAACCTGTCTTAATCCTTCCATTTTTTCAGTCTATCTAAATTTGGAAATTATATTAGCTCTCTTTACAAACTGACCGCCTCACTAATGAGGTCAGCCACTAGCGTTCTGTTGACTGTAAATATTCCATCTCATTTATTTACTAGGTTTGTTGGCCAAGTTTCTCGTGCACGTGTACACATATTTCATTTGTTCAATGCTTACTGAGTATCTGAAAAGGAAATGAATACATGAATGAATGAATGAGGCAGAGTTCGAACCCCATGATCTCAGAACCACGTCAGATACAGAGCAGAGAACGTGGAAAACTGTCCACATCAGGGGACAATTTGTTTTCTAAGTGGTTGGATAAATTATGCGTTCAATTTGCTTAAATCTGAGGACATTTTGCACCTTCCCACCAATATTGCAATCTAGGCACCTGCAGAAAAAAACTGAATTTCTCCAGCATCCATTATCTGAGCGATATTAATTGCTTTTAGTCAACATGCACATGATTCTCTGCAAAGATGATCTAGTTTCCTGCAAAATTAAAAATTGTATTTTCTCTTCAGCTTCTGCGTGTATACTTAGTGGACGTTGTAATAGTAAGGGTAGACATGATTTCAATCGCATACTGGTTCCTGAATGAACTGGGGAAATGAACGTCTATTCTTCTCCACTTATTTTTACCCTTTCTCCACGTCCTAAGGCCAGTGAAAATCCTACAGTCTCCACCCTGCTCTCAGGGTGGTTTGTGAAATTTAAGCGTAAGACGTATATGCGTGTGTAAGTATATGGATACGTATTCTTCTCAGTAGGCTGGAATTAGAAAACTATCAAATACTAACTAAACCAAAGACCAGATGATATTATGAAGATAAACATTCACAAGGAGAATAACAATAGAAAATTCAAGGACAAATACATCAGTGGAGATTTTCTTCTATTTCATTGGTTCCATGAATGACAGACGGGCACCAAAGAGGGAAATTTTACCATGTATTCAACGGAAAGAAATCTGGCCGGAACCAGGCTCCAAATGAGAGTTTGACCCCAAAAAGATGGCTGCTGCAGGGAGATGGTACGCGAGCAAGAGTCGCCTCACCTAACGTAAGTGCACACTTGCCACCGTGCAATGAGTGTCGGCCGACCACAGCCACCAAGTTTCTGCGGATCATGAGCTGTCCTCTGGCCAGAGCGTGCCCGGGTGCGGCAAATGCCAACCACAGCCCGCCACGTTGATTCTGCGCGTCACTTCCTTCTGTCGGCCATCAGTAGAACGGGCAGGTCTGGTGGCGTGTGCTGAGCCATCTTTAGTCTGGATCGCTGCCCCATGCTGAAATGTGTTCCCTGTTCAGGTCATCTTTGCCGTGTGTCAGCGGTATCCCCTTTAACAGAGGTGACCGGTGGGAGTCAGCAGGGTGGAAGATAGGAGGAGTGGAAAGAGGGCGGAGGATGGGGTCAGAAGGCCGGGTGTGGGCCTGGTGAGTCAGCCAGACCCCTCCGGAGGCCTCCTGGGGATCTGGATTCCTGGGCTGTAAAACGGGAGCTCTGTGTCTACCCAGGGAGCTCTAGCGCCCTTGGCTGTGTAGCTGGGTGTCGACATCTAAATCTCTGGTGTGTGCTGGGCTAACAGCTTGTTAGGTGGGATGTAGCAGCAGGGGCCTGTAGATGCTCACAGCCACTACTGTAATTCAAAGGTGGGTGCTAAGCTGGCGCTGGTGGCTCACGCCTGTCACCCTCGCTACTCAGGAGGCTGAAAGCCGAGGATCATGGTTGGAAGCCAATCAGGCAGGGAAAGCCCATGAGACCTCTATCTCTAATTAGCTATCGAAAAGCTGGAAGCTGTGACCCAAGTGGTACAGCACCAGCCTTAAGTGGAAAAGCTGAGGGACAGTGCCCAGGCCCTGAGTTCAAGCCGTAGTACTAGCATGTGTGCACACGTATACACACACACACACAC